>NW_025745215.1:493713-533713 GCF_021184085.1 Oncorhynchus gorbuscha | reverse complement strand
GTGTTGCTTTTACGCCAAACATAACGTTTTGCATTGTTGCCAAAAGGTTCAATTTTGGTTTCATCTGACCAGAGCACCTTCTTCCACATGTTTGGTGTGTCTCCCAGGTGGCTTGTGGCAAACTTTAAATGACACTTTTTATGGATATCTTTAAGAAATGGCTTTCTTCTTGCCACTCTTCCATAAAGGCCAGATTTGTGCAATATACGACTGATTGTTGTCCTATGGACAGAGTCTCCCACCTCAGCTGTAGATCTCTGTAGTTCATCCAGAGTGATCATGGGCCTCTTGGCTGCATCTCTGATCAGTCTTCTCCTTGTATGAGCTGAAAGTTTAGAGGGATGGCCAGGTCTTGGTAGATTTGCAGTGGTCTGATACTCCTTCCATTTCAATATTATCGCTTGCACAGTGCTCCTTGGGATATTTAAAGCTTGGGAAATCTTTTTGTATCCAAATCCGGCTTTAAAGTTCTTCACAACAGTATCTCGGTCCTGCCTGGTGTGTTCCTTGTTCTTCATGATGCTCTCTGCGCTTTTAACGGACCTCTGAGACTATCACAGTGCAGGTCCATTTATACGGAGACTTGATTACACACAGGTGGATTGTATTTATCATCATTAGTCATTTAGGTCAACATTGGATCTTTCAGAGATCCTCACTGAACTTCTGGAGAGAGGTGGCTGCACTGAAAGTAAAGGGGCTGAAAAATTTTGCACACCCAATTGTTCAGTTTTTGATTTGTTAAAAAAGTTTGAAATATCCAATAAATGTCGTTCCACTTCATGATTGTGTCCCACTTGTTGTTGATTCTTCACAAAAAAAATACAGTTTTATATCTTTCTGTTTGAAGCCTGAAATGTGGCAAAAGGTCGCAAAGTTCAAGGGGGCTGAATATTTTCGCAAGGCACTGTATATACTGTACTCTAGTCCTTAATAATGTTTACATGCTGATATTACTCTTTTCATATGTATATACTGTACTCTAGTCCTTAATAATGTTTACATGCTGATATTACTCTTTTCATATGTATATACTGTATTCTAGTCCTTAATAATGTTTACATGCTGATATTACTCTTTTCATATGTATATACTGTACTCTAGTCCTTAATAATGTTTACATGCTGATATTACTCTTTTCATATGTATATACTGTACTCTAGTCCTTAATAATGTTTACATGCTGATATTACTCTTTTCATATGTATATATCTATATTCTAGTCCTTAATAATGTTTACATGCTGATATTACTCTTTTCATATGTATATACTGTACTCTAGTCCTTAATAATGTTTACATGCTGATATTACTCTTTTCATATGTATATACTGTACTCTAGTCCTTAATAATGTTTACATGCTGATATTACTCTTTTCATATGTATATACTGTACTCTAGTCCTTAATAATGTTTACATGCTGATATTACTCTTTTCATATGTATATACTGTACTCTAGTCCTTAATAATGTTTACATGCTGATATTACTTTTTCATATGTATATACTGTATTCTAGTCCTTAATAATGTTTACATGCTGATATTACTCTTTTCATATGTATATACTGTATTCTAGTCCTTAATAATGTTTACATGCTGATATTACTCTTTTCATATGTATATACTGTACTCTAGTCCTTAATAATGTTTACATGCTGATATTACTCTTTTCATATGTATATACTGTACTCTAGTCCTTAATAATGTTTACATGCTGATATTACTCTTTTCATATGTATATACTGTATTCTAGTCCTTAATAATGTTTACATGCTGATATTACTCTTTTCATATGTATATACTGTATTCTAGTCCTTAATAATGTTTACATGCTGATATTACTCTTTTCATATGTATATACTGTATTCTAGTCCTTAATAATGTTTACATGCTGATATTACTCTTTTCATATGTATATACTGTATTCTAGTCCTTAATAATGTTTACATGCTGATATTACTCTTTTCATATGTATATACTGTATTCTAGTCCTTAATAATGTTTACATGCTGATATTACTCTTTTCATATGTCCTATACATGCTGATATTACTCTTTTCATATGTATATACTGTCCTAGTCCTTAATAATGTTTACATGCTGATATTACTCTTTTCATATGTATATACTGTACTCTAGTCCTTAATAATGTTTACATGCTGATATTACTCTTTTCATATGTATATACTGTATTCTAGTCCTTAATAATGTTTACATGCTGATATTACTCATTTCATATGCAACCAATTCATTACCTCCAAAAACAAGCAATCCCGTCAAAACAACAGCATTCATTCGTGAGAGACAGAAAAGGCCCAAGCATCCTCCTACGAAGCCAGAAACTGGACACCTAGCCATGGCCCGGGACTGGAAGATGCTTGTCGATATTGGCCAGCAACTCATTTTTCCACCTGAGATTGCTTCTACCAACCTTAGGCCAGACATGGTACTCTGGTCCCCTTCAAGAAAGGCTGTGTACATCATAGAGCCCACAGTCCCGTGGGAAAACTCTGTTGAAGAGGCCTGCGAGCGTAAGAAACTGCGTTACAGAGTTGGCAGCAGACGCAACTCAGCGTGGCTGGAATGCAAAAGTCTGGCCAGTTGAAGTGGGATGCAAGAGGATTCGTGGCTTCTTCCATCATCAGGTTGCTGAAGGAACTTGGAATCCATGGACAGGCTCTGCAGCAGACCGTCAGAGCAGTTTGTCAAGCAGCTGAAAGAGGCAGCCAGTGGATCTGGATCCAACGGAAGGAGCCCTCAGGACCCATAGGGGTCTAAAGTAGTGCACTTTATAGGGAATAGGGTGCTATTTTGGAGTCCTTCTGCTGTGTAGTTGCTATCCCAGCTGACTGTCACCTGTCGGTCACTCTTCACTGTCCTCGATAGCTGCCTCTGTATGTTAGTGAGGTTTAACATCTCCAGCAGTGTACCAAGCACCTACAGATGTACTGTACAGGTGCTGCTGTATGTTAGTGAGGTTTAACATCTCCAGCAGTGTACCAAGCACCCACAGATGTACTGTACAGGTGCCTCTGTATGTTAGTGAGGTTTAACATCTCCAGCAGTGTACCAAGCACCCACAGATGTACTGTACAGGTCACTGTTGCTCAATGGGAAACGCACGCCTCTTTGTCTCAAATAAAGTTTCAGCTGAATCAGCAGAAAGGAGTGTTAATGGAACCCGGTTAATATCACCCAGCTGCACAACAACCCATCAGGGAGAGAGTACCACCAATGCCGGGCCAATCAGGGAGAGGGTACCACCGTGCCGGGCCAATCAGCCGACGGGCCTCCAGCAGGCTTGGTGCATCTGGAGGGACATGGGCTGTATCTATACATGGCTCTGTGAGGGACTGGACTCGTTCCCCTGAAACCAGCAGCAGATGCTCCATTCAGATGTTTCCTGCAGTTATATTTGTCTCTCATTAGCTTTACAGCTGAAATGTATTTTGGATAGCGCTACCGCAAGGAAAAAGCAACTCCCTGAAGTCCCTGTTCTACCGTGGCTACGGGTGCGATCAGTGTGGTAGTTAAAAGCTTTTGAAAATCTCCAAACACCCTTTAAGTCTCTCTATCTATCTCTTTATCTTCATCTCACTCTCTCACTCTCATTCTCTCTCACCCAGCTACAGCAGTCTTCTAGAGGTGTCTGTGTTGTCCCTGTCAGTGCCTGTATAGTGGCACCTCACCCCTGTCAGATCCCCAGCCAGGACAGCATCACCCCCAGCCAGAACAGCATCTCCCCCCAGCCAGGACAGCATCTCCCCCCAGCCAGGACAGCATCTCCCCCACCAGCCAGAACAGCATCTCCCCCCAGCCAGGACAGCATCTCCCCCAGCCAGGACAGCATCTCTCCCCAGCCAGAACAGCATCCCCCCAGCCAGGACAGCATCTCCCCCAGCCAGAACAGCATTTCCCCCAAC
The DNA here is from genome assembly GCF_021184085.1 of Oncorhynchus gorbuscha. Taxonomy (NCBI): domain Eukaryota; kingdom Metazoa; phylum Chordata; class Actinopteri; order Salmoniformes; family Salmonidae; genus Oncorhynchus; species Oncorhynchus gorbuscha. The sequence goes on along the minus strand of NW_025745215.1, from coordinate 529,791 downwards.
CAGGACAGCATCTCCCAGCAGCCAGGACAGCATATCTCCCCAGCCAGGACAGCATATCTCCGCATATCTCCCCAGCCAGGACAGCATCTCCCCCAGCCAGGACAGCATCTCCCCCCAGCCAGGACAGCATCTCCCCCCAGCCAGGACAGCATTTCACCCCATCTCCCCAGCCAGGACAGCATTTCCCCCAACCAGGACAGCATCTCCCCCCAGCCAGGACAGCATCTCCCCCAGCCAGGACAGCATCTCCCCCAGCCAGGACAGCATCTCTCCTTGAGTGTAGTGGTGCCAGCGGGTAGGAAAGAGCAGATGATAACAGCTGAAAACTGTCATCACAGCCTGCCAGAGACTGCCATGCTGTTATCACCACCTGACACACTGTTACAGTACACTGTCCCGTGGGCGTACTGGTACAGTACGCTGTCATCACTACCTGACACACTGCTACAGTACACTGTCATCACCACCTGATACACTGATACAGTACACTGTCATCACTACCTGACACACTGCTACAGTACACTGTCATCACCACCTGATACACTGATACAGTACACTGTCATCACCACCTGATACACTGTCATCACCACCTGATACACTGATACAGTACACTGTCATCACCACCTGATACACTGTTACAGTACACTGTCATCACCTCCTGATACACTGTTACAGTACACTGTCATCACCTCCTGATACACTGTTACAGTACTCTGTCATCACCTCCTACTACAGTCCTCTGTCATCACCACCTGATACACTGTTACAGTACTCTGTCATCACCTCCTACTACAGTCCTCTGTCATCACCACCTGATACACTGTTACAGTACTCTGTCATCACCACCTGATACACTGTTACAGTACTCTGTCATCACCTCCTACTACAGTCCTCTGTCATCACCACCTGATACACTGTTACAGTACTCTGTCATCACCACCTGATACACTGTTACAGTACTCTGTCATCACCTCCTGATACACTGTTACAGTACTCTGTCATCACCTCCTACTACAGTCCTCTGTCATCACCACCTGATACACTGTTACAGTACTCTGTCATCACCACCTGATACACTGTTACAGTACTCTGTCATCACCTCCTACTACAGTCCTCTGTCATCACCTCCTGATACAGTACTCTGTCATCACCACCTGATACACTGCTACAGTACACTGTCATCACCACCTGATACACTGCTACAGTACTCTGTCATCACCTCCTGTTACAGTACTCTCATCACCTCCTGATCCACTGTTACAGTACTCTGTCATCACCACCTGATACACTGCTACAGTACTCTGTCATCACCACCTGATACACTGCTACAGTACTCTGTCATCACCACCTGATACACTGCTACAGTACTCTGTCATCACCACCTGATATACTGCTACAGTACTCTGTCATCACCACCTGATACACTGTTACAGTACTCTGTCATCACCTCCTGATACACTGTTACAGTACTCTGTCATCACCTCCTACTACAGTCCTCTGTCATCACCACCTGATACACTGTTACAGTACTCTGTCATCACCTCCTACTACAGTCCTCTGTCATCACCTCCTGATACAGTACTCTGTCATCACCACCTGATACACTGCTACAGTACACTGTCATCACCACCTGATACACTGCTACAGTACTCTGTCATCACCTCCTGTTACAGTACTCTCATCACCTCCTGATACACTGTTACAGTACTCTGTCATCACCACCTGATACACTGCTACAGTACTCTGTCATCACCACCTGATACACTGTTACAGTCATCTGTCATCACCACCTGATATACTGTTACAGTCCTCTGTCATCACCACCTGATACACTGCTACAGTGTGCTGTCATCACCTCCTGATACACTGTTACAGTCATCTGTCATCACCACCTGATACACTGCTACAGTACTCTGTCATCACCTCCTGATACACTGTTACAGTCATCGGTCATCACCACCTGATACTCTGTCATCACCTCCTGATACACTGTCATCACCTCCTGATATAGTGGCAGATGAGGTGTAACAGAGGAGTCCAATCATTGGTGCTTTACAGAGCTGTCTTGTGTGACCCACATCCCACTACACACTCACACTCACACGTTGACGTACACGATTACATTTCTACAGTAATTATCATTCAACATGTCCTCACCTGGGATTTGAACTCACAACCTCTTGGTCCACGGCGTTCCGTTCTTTTCGCTACGACACCACGTCTGTCAGTAATCAATTAATCGGACTATTTTCTCACCATTGATTTCAGTTACTTATTGACTTATTTTCAATGTTTTATGATGAATATGAGAGTTTTGCTTGAGTGTACTTTACTTTTATGAACAGAGTTTTGATCTACTCCGAAGTGCAAAGTGTGGGAATACAGGTTGAAATCATTCTGTGACACAGGCAGGGTGGCTTTGCAGGAAGAACGGAATGCCGTGAACCCGAGAGGTTATGAGTTCAAATCCCAGGTGTTGAATAATAATTCCCGTAGAAACGCACAATGGTAATGATGTACGTCAAATACCACAACTGACGTCATCAGAGAGCACAGCTGTATGCTGGGAAGGTGAAATTAGTAACATCTCTCTTAAATTAAATCCTATATTGCATGGTGTTACCAGCTCTGAATTTTTGTGACCTAACTCTGATGAATATAAAGAGAATCTCTTTCTACATCAGCGGCGTTGACCCTATGGCTCTAATGATGATGTAATGACAGGTGGAATCAGGAAATGATGAATAGGCTCATTAATTAAAAATACTATTCTAGGACATGTAGAGAAATGATTTAATCAAGGTTTAATCAAGCTCTCTCTCTCTCCGTCCATCTATAGTGTACCCATCCCCAGAACCGCTGAGGTTAGGATTATAATGTCCACCCTATTCCACTTCAATGGTGTGTACTGACTACTGACTCGTTACAAGGGATTAGAACCAACATTATTTTACGTTTGTTTCGTTCTGATCAGAACCGGATTTTTAAATTCTGTTCCACTGTTTCCGACCGGCAAAATAACGTTCTGAACCGGTTCAAACCAAGACGAGGACCGGTTCAAACCAAGACGAGGACCGGTTCAAACCAAGACGAGGACCGGTTCAAACCAAGACGAGGACCGGTTCAAACCAAGACGAGGACCGGTTCAAACCAAGACGAGGACCGGTTCAAACCAAGACGAGGACCTGTTCCTTTCCTGTTCCTTTTTCAACTGTTGTTTACATTGAGCTCATTAAATGACTTCACCAATCAGTGAGGACAGAGCAGGCAAGATCGTTGTTTTGACCAATCAGTGAGGACAGAGCAGGCAAGATCGTTGTTTAGACCAATCAGTGAGGACAGAGCAGGCAAGATCGTTGTTTAGACCAATCAGTGAGGACAGAGCAGGCAAGATCGTTGTTTAGACCAATCAGTGAGGACAGAGCAGGCAAGATAGTTGTTTCGACCAATCAGTGAGGACAGAGCAGGCAAGATAGTTGTTTAGACCAATCAGTGAGGACAGAGCAGGCAATATAGTTGTTCACATGCGTGATGGAGAGACAAGTATTGCAGATGGCGCAAGGTGTGAGGGACATTTTGCAGGTGGGGAGAGAGCCAGAGAGGGTTGAGGAAGAGGCTTGAAGCGCTGGGCATCTTGTTGTGACATGCATTATCTGGTTTAAGTCCACACAATTATATCTAGGAGGTTACTAGTCCAACGCTCTAACCACCAGGCTACCCTGCCGCCCCATGACAAATTATATCTAGGAGGTTACTAGTCCAACGCTCTAACCACCAGGCTACCCTGCCGCCCCATGACAAATTATATCTAGGAGGTTACTAGTCCAACGCTCTAACCACCAGGCTACCCTGCCGCCCCATGACAAATTATATCTAGGAGGTTACTAGTCCAACGCTCTAACCACCAGGCTACCCTGCCGCCCCATGACAAATTATATCTAGGAGGTTACTAGTCCAACGCTCTAACCACCAGGCTACCCTGCCGCCCCAACCACCAGGCTACCCTGCCGCCCCATGACAAATTATATCTAGGAGGTTACTAGTCCAACGCTCTAACCACCAGGCTACCCTGCCGCCCCATGACAAATTATATCTAGGAGGTTACTAGTCCAACGCTCTAACCACCAGGCTACCCTGCCGCCCCATGACAAATTATATCTAGGAGGAGTGGCTTTTATGGAGGAAGTCTGAATGTCCTTTTAATCTATGTAGCTAACAAGGTTTTAATCTATGTAGCTAACAAGCTTTTAATCTATGTAGCTAACAAGCTTTTAATCTATGTAGCTAACAAGCTTTTAATCTATGTAGCTAACAAGCTTCTGCTTTTATGGAGGAACTCTGAATGTCCTTTTAATCTATGTAGCTAACAAGCTTTTAATCTATGTAGCTAACAAGGTTTTAATCTATGTAGCTAACAAGCTTTTAATCTATGTAGCTATTCTGTCCTGGCTGGGGATCTGACAGGGTGAGGTGATAAATAAATCCAGCGTGATATCTAGGCCGATAGTATCGTTAACTAGCATTGAAAAGGGAAGCCATTCTTCTATAGCTATTTACAGATCTCTCTCCCCATAGCCCCAGGGAGATATTTGGGGGAGGGGGTGCAGACATGGGTTTTAAACCTAGGGCTTTTGTGAATTAAAAAAAACATTTTTGTTTTTTTACTGTTCAAGTTTTGTCATTATTATTTTTTAAATCAGATTTCTCAGTGTTTGCTCCAAAACCGTCAGGACCCTTTCCTTCTGGCGGCTTTGTCTCTGAATGAAGCTGGTACTGTTGCGGAAGTCTGTCCTGGCTGGGGATCTGACAGGGGAGAGATGCTGTCATGGCTGGGGATCTGACAGGGGAGAGATGCTGTCCTGGCTGGGGATCTGACAGGGGAGAGATGCTGTCCTGGCTGGGGATCTGACAGGGGAGAGATGATGTCCTGGCTGGGGATCTGACAGGGGAGAGGTGCTGTCCTGGCTGGGGATCTGACAGGGGAGAGATGCTGTCCTGGCTGGGGATCTGACAGGGGAGAGATGCTGTCCAGACTGGGGATCTGACAGGGGAGAGATGCTGTCCTGGCTGGGGATCTGACAGGGGAGAGATGCTGTCCTGGCTGGGGATCTGACAGGGGAGAGATGCTGTCCTGGCTGGGGATCTGACAGGGGAGAGATGCTGTCATGGCTGGGGATCTGACAGGGTGAGGTGATGTCCTGGCTGGGGATCTGACAGGGGAGAGGTGATGTCCTGGCTGGGGATCTGACAGGGGAGAGATGCTGTCCTGGCTGGGGATCTGACAGGGGAGAGATGCTGTCCTGGCTGGGGATCTGACAGGGGAGAGATGCTGTCCTGGCTGGGGATCTGACAGGGGAGAGATGCTGTCCTGGCTCCTGCTCCAGAGTGGGAGAGCTGGTACTGTTGTCTCCTGGTCCAGAGTGGGAGAGCTGGTACTGTTGGCTCCTGGTCCAGAGTGAGAGAGCTGGTACTGTTGGCTCCTGGTCCAGAGTGGGAGAGCTGGTACTGTTGTCTCCTGGTCCAGAGTGGGAGAGCTGGTACTGTTGGCTCCTGCTCCAGAACGGGAGAGCTGGTACTGTTGGCTCCTGCTCCAGAGTGGGAGAGCTGGTACTGTTGTCTCCTGGTCCAGAGTGGGACAGCTGGTACTGTTGTCCCCTGCTCCAGAATGGGAGAGCAGGTAGCATTAACATGCAACAGCACAGACACAGAGGTCCAGCTGCCAGGCAGACGCAATTATGTTTCTGAATGACAGAGGGAGGATTTTTGCATAGTTGCGTTTTTTTTGTGGGACTAGAATGAAATGTCTGGAATGTTCTTATCTTTTAATTTCACTCTATTTAACAGTAGACTGATTAAAGCTGTAACTCTGGATGTGACAGTAGACTGATTAAAGCTGTAACTCTGGATGTGACAGTAGACCGATTAAAGCCTACTGTAACTCTGGATGTGACAGTAGACCGATTAAAGCCTACTGTAACTCTGGATGTGACAGTAGACTGATTTAAAGCCTACTGTAACTCTGGATGTGACAGTAGACCGATTAAAGCTGTAACTCTGGATGTGACAGTAGACCAATTAAAGCCTACTGTAACTCTGGATGTGACAGTAGACCGATTAAAGCTGTAACTCTGGATGTGACAGTAGACCGATTAAAGCTGTAACTCTGGATGTGACAGTAGACCGATTAAAGCTGTAACTCTGGATGTGACAGTAGACCGATTAAAGCTGTAACTCTGGATGTGACAGTAGACCGATTAAAGCTGTAACTCTGGATGTGACAGTAGACTGATTAAAGCCTACTGTAACTCTGGATGTGACAGTAGACCGATTAAAGTCTACTGTAACTCTGGATGTGACAGTAGACCGATTAAAGCTGTAACTCTGGATGTGACAGTAGACCGATTAAAGCCTACTGTAACTCTGGATGTAACAGTAGACTGATTAAAGCTGTAACTCTGGATGTGACAGTAGACCGATTAAAGCTGTAACTCTGGATGTGACAGTAGACCGATTTAAAGTCTACTGTAACTCTGGATGTGACAGTAGACCGATTAAAGCTGTAACTCTGGATGTGACAGTAGACCGATTAAAGCTGTAACTCTGGATGTGACAGTAGACCGATTAAAGCTGTAACTCTGGATGTGACAGTAGACCGATTAAAGCCTACTGTAACTCTGGATGTGACAGTAGACTGATTAAAGTCTACTGTAACTCTGGATGTGACAGTAGACCGATTAAAGCTGTAACTCTGGATGTGACAGTAGACCGATTAAAGCTGTAACTCTGGATGTGACAGTAGACCGATTAAAGTCTACTGTAACTCTGGATGTGACAGTAGACCGATTAAAGTCTACTGTAACTCTGGATGTGACAGTAGACCGATTAAAGCTGTAACTCTGGATGTGACAGTAGACCGATTAAAGTCTACTGTAACTCTGGATGTGACAGTAGACCAATTAAAGCCTCCTGTAACTCTGGATGTGACAGTAGACCGATTAAAGCCTACTGTAACTCTGGATGTGACAGTAGACCGATTAAAGCCTCCTGTAACTCTGGATGTGACAGTAGACCGATTAAAGCCTACTGTAACTCTGGATGTGACAGTAGACCGATTAAAGCCTCCTGTAACTCTGGATGTGACAGTAGACTGATTAAAGCCTACTGTAACACTGGATGTGACAGTAGACCGATTAAAGCCTCCTGTAACTCTGGATGTGACAGTAGACCGATTAAAGCTGTAACTCTGGATGTGACAGTAGACTGATTAAAGCCTACTGTAACTCTGGATGTGACAGTAGACCGATTAAAGTCTACTGTAACTCTGGATGTGACAGTAGACCGATTAAAGCTGTAACTCTGGATGTGACAGTAGACCGATTAAAGCCTACTGTAACTCTGGATGTAACAGTAGACTAATTAAAGCTGTAACTCTGGATGTGACAGTAGACCGATTAAAGCTGTAACTCTGGATGTGACAGTAGACCGATTAAAGTCTACTGTAACTCTGGATGTGACAGTAGACCGATTAAAGCTGTAACTCTGGATGTGACAGTAGACCGATTAAAGCTGTAACTCTGGATGTGACAGTAGACCGATTAAAGCTGTAACTCTGGATGTGACAGTAGACCGATTAAAGCCTACTGTAACTCTGGATGTGACAGTAGACTGATTAAAGTCTACTGTAACTCTGGATGTGACAGTAGACCGATTAAAGCTGTAACTCTGGATGTGACAGTAGACCGATTAAAGTCTACTGTAACTCTGGATGTGACAGTAGACCGATTAAAGTCTACTGTAACTCTGGATGTGACAGTAGACCGATTAAAGCTTACTGTAACTCTGGATGTGACAGTAGACCGATTAAAGCCTACTGTAACTCTGGATGTGACAGTAGACCGATTAAAGCCTACTGTAACTCTGGATGTGACAGTAGACCGATTAAAGCTGTAACTCTGGATGTGACAGTAGACCGATTAAAGCTGTAACTCTGGATGTGACAGTAGACTGATTAAAGCTGTAACTCTGGATGTGACAGTAGACTGATTAAAGCTGTAACTCTGGATGTGACAGTAGACTGATTAAAGCTGTAACTCTGGATGTGACAGTAGACTGATTAAAGCTGTAACTCTGGATGTGACAGTAGACCGATTAAAGCCTACTGTAACTCTGGATGTGACAGTAGACCGATTAAAGCTGTAACTCTGGATGTGACAGTAGACTGATTAAAGCCTACTGTAACTCTGGATGTGACAGTAGACCGATTAAAGTCTACTGTAACTCTGGATGTGACAGTAGACCGATTAAAGCTGTAACTCTGGATGTGACAGTAGACCGATTAAAGCTGTAACTCTGGATGTGACAGTAGACTGATTAAAGCTGTAACTCTGGATGTGACAGTAGACTGATTAAAGCCTACTGTAACTCTGGATGTGACAGTAGACCGATTAAAGTCTACTGTAACTCTGGATGTGACAGTAGACCGATTAAAGTCTACTGTAACTCTGGATGTGACAGTAGACCGATTAAAGCCTACTGTAACTCTGGATGTGACAGTAGACCGATTAAAGTCTACTGTAACTCTGGATGTGACAGTAGACTGATTAAAGCCTACTGTAACTCTGGATGTGACAGTAGACCGATTAAAGTCTACTGTAACTCTGGATGTGACAGTAGACCGATTAAAGCTGTAACTCTGGATGTGACAGTAGACCGATTAAAGCTGTAACTCTGGATGTGACAGTAGACCGATTAAAGCTGTAACTCTGGATGTGACAGTAGACCGATTAAAGCTGTAACTCTGGATGTGACAGTAGACCGATTAAAGCTGTAACTCTGGATGTGACAGTAGACTGATTAAAGCCTACTGTAACTCTGGATGTGACAGTAGACCGATTAAAGTCTACTGTAACTCTGGATGTGACAGTAGACCGATTAAAGCTGTAACTCTGGATGTGACAGTAGACCGATTAAAGCCTACTGTAACTCTGGATGTAACAGTAGACTGATTAAAGCTGTAACTCTGGATGTGACAGTAGACCGATTAAAGCTGTAACTCTGGATGTGACAGTTAAAGTCTACTGTAACTCTGGATGTGACAAGACCTTAAAGCTGTAACTCTGGATGTGACAGTAGACCGATTAAAGCTGTAACTCTGGATGTGACAGTAGACCGATTAAAGCTGTAACTCTGGATGTGACAGTAGACCGATTAAAGCCTACTGTAACTCTGGATGTGACAGTAGACCGATTAAAGCCTACTGTAACTCTGGATGTGACAGTAGACCGATTAAAGCTGTAACTCTGGATGTGACAGTAGACCGATTAAAGCTGTAACTCTGGATGTGACAGTAGACCGATTAAAGCTGTAACTCTGGATGTGACAGTAGACCGATTAAAGCCTGTAACTCTGGATGTGACAGTAGACCGATTAAAGTCTACTGTAACTCTGGATGTGACAGTAGACCGATTAAAGCTGTAACTCTGGATGTGACAGTAGACCGATTAAAGTCTACTGTAACTCTGGATGTGACAGTAGACCGATTAAAGCCTACTGTAACTCTGGATGTGACAGTAGACCGATTAAAGCCTACTGTAACTCTGGATGTGACAGTAGACCGATTAAAGCCTCCTGTAACTCTGGATGTGACAGTAGACCGATTAAAGCCTACTGTAACTCTGGATGTGACAGTAGACCGATTAAAGCCTCCTGTAACTCTGGATGTGACAGTAGACCGATTAAAGCCTACTGTAACTCTGGATGTGACAGTAGACCGATTAAAGCCTCCTGTAACTCTGGATGTGACAGTAGACCGATTAAAGCTGTAACTCTGGATGTGACAGTAGACTGATTAAAGCCTACTGTAACTCTGGATGTGACAGTAGACCGATTAAAGCCTACTGTAACTCTGGATGTGACAGTAGACCGATTAAAGCTGTAACTCTGGATGTGACAGTAGACCGATTAAAGCCTACTGTAACTCTGGATGTAACAGTAGACTAATTAAAGCTGTAACTCTGGATGTGACAGTAGACCGATTAAAGCTGTAACTCTGGATGTGACAGTAGACCGATTAAAGTCTACTGTAACTCTGGATGTGACAGTAGACCGATTAAAGCTGTAACTCTGGATGTGACAGTAGACCGATTAAAGCTGTAACTCTGGATGTGACAGTAGACCGATTAAAGCTGTAACTCTGGATGTGACAGTAGACCGATTAAAGCCTCCTGTAACTCTGGATGTGACAGTAGACTGATTAAAGCCTACTGTAACTCTGGATGTGACAGTAGACCGATTAAAGCTGTAACTCTGGATGTGACAGTAGACCGATTAAAGTCTACTGTAACTCTGGATGTGACAGTAGACCGATTAAAGTCTACTGTAACTCTGGATGTGACAGTAGACAGTAGACGATTAAAGCTGTAACTCTGGATGTGACAGTAGACCGATTAAAGCTGTAACTCTGGATGTGACAGTAGACCGATTAAAGCTGTAACTCTGGATGTGACAGTAGACCGATTAAAGCCTACTGTAACTCTGGATGTGACAGTAGACTGATTAAAGTCTACTGTAACTCTGGATGTGACAGTAGACCGATTAAAGCTGTAACTCTGGATGTGACAGTAGACCGATTAAAGTCTACTGTAACTCTGGATGTGACAGTAGACTCTGGATGTGAAGTCTACTGTAACTCTGGATGTGACAGTAGACCGATTAAAGCTTACTGTAACTCTGGATGTGACAGTAGACCTCTGATTAAAGCCTACTGTAACTCTGGATGTGACAGTAGACCGATTAAAGCCTACTGTAACTCTGGATGTGACAGTAGACCGATTAAAGCCTCCTGTAACTCTGGATGTGACAGTAGACCGATTAAAGCCTACTGTAACTCTGGATGTGACAGTAGACCGATTAAAGCCTACTGTAACTCTGGATGTGACAACTCTGGATGTGACAGTAGACCGATTAAAGCCTACTGTAACTCTGGATGTGACAGTAGACCGATTAAAGCCTCCTGTAACTCTGGATGTGACAGTAGACCGATTAAAGCCTACTGTAACACTGGATGTGACAGTAGACCGATTAAAGCCTCCTGTAACTCTGGATGTGACAGTAGACCGATTAAAGCCTCCTGTAACTCTGGATGTGACAGTAGACCGATTAAAGCTGTAACTCTGGATGTGACATTAGACTGATTAAAGCCTACTGTAACTCTGGATGTGACAGTAGACCGATTAAAGCTGTAACTCTGGATGTGACATTAGACTGATTAAAGCCTACTGTAACTCTGGATGTGACAGTAGACTGATTAAAGCCTACTGTAACTCTGGATGTGACAAGACTGATTAAAGCCTACTGTAACTCTGGATGTGACAGTAGACCGATTAAAGCTGTAACTCTGGATGTGACAGTAGACCGATTAAAGCCTACTGTAACTCTGGATGTGACAGTAGACCGATTAAAGCTGTAACTCTGGATGTGACAGTAGAACGATTAAAGCTTACTGTAACTCTGGATGTGACAGTAGACCGATTAAAGCCTACTGTAACTCTAGATGTGACAGTAGACCGATTAAAGCTGTAACTCTGGATGTGACAGTAGACCGATTAAAGCTGTAACTCTGGATGTGACAGTAGACCGATTAAAGCTGTAACTCTGGATGTGACAGTAGACTGATTAAAGCTGTAATTCTGGATGTGACAGTAGACCGATTAAAGCTGTAACTCTAGATGTGACAGTAGACCGATTAAAGCTGTAACTCTGGATGTGACAGTAGACCGATTAAAGCTTACTGTAACTCTGGATGTGACAGTAGACCGATTAAACGCCTACTGTAACTCTGGATGTGACAGTAGACCGATTAAAGCCTACTGTAACTCTGGATGTGACAGTAGACCGGTTAAAGTCTACTGTAACTCTGGATGTGACAGTAGACCGATTAAAGCCTACTGTAATTCTGGATGTGACAGTAGACCGATTAAAGCCTACTGTAACTCTGGATGTGACAGTAGACCGATTAAAGCTGTAACTCTGGATGTGACAGTAGACCGATTAAAGCCTACTGTAACTCTGGATGTGACAGTAGACCGATTAAAGCTGTAACTCTGGATGTGACAGTAGACCGATTAAAGCCTACTGTAACTCTGGATGTGACATTAGACCGATTAAAGCTGTAACTCTGGATGTGACAGTAGACCGATTAAAGCTGTAACTCTGGATGTGACAGTAGAACGATTAAAGCTGTAACTCTGGATGTGACAGTAGACTGATTAAAGCCTACTGTAACTCTGGATGTGACAGTAGACCGATTAAAGCTGTAACTCTGGATGTGACAGTAGACCGATTAAAGCTGTAACTCTGGATGTGACAGTAGACCGATTAAAGCTGTAACTCTGGATGTGACAGTAGACTGATTAAAGCCTACTGTAACTCTGGATGTGACAGTAGACCGATTAAAGCTGTAACTCTGGATGTGACAGTAGACCGATTAAAACCTACTGTAACTCTGGATGTGACAGTAGACCGATTAAAGCCTACTGTAACTCTGGATGTGACAGTAGACCGATTAAAGCCTACTGTAACTCTGGATGTGACAGTAGACCGATTAAAGCCTACTGTAACTCTGGATGTGACAGTAGACTGATTAAAGCTGTAACTCTGGATGTGACAGTAGACCGATTAAAGCCTACTGTAACTCTGGATGTGACAGTAGACCGATTAAAGCCTACTGTAACTCTGGATGTGACAGTAGACCGATTAAAGCCTACTGTAACTCTGGATGTGACAGTAGACCGACTAAAGCCTACTGTAACTCTGGATGTGACAGTAGACCGATTAAAGCCTACTGTAACTCTGGATGTGACAGTAGACCGATTAAAGCCTACTGTAACTCTGGATGTGACAGTAGACCGATTAAAGCCTACTGTAACTCTGGATGGTACGGTAGACCGATTAAAGCCTACTGTAACTCTGGATGTGACAGTAGACCGATTAAAGCTGTAACTCTGGATGTGACAGTAGACTGATTAAATCTGTAACTCTGGATGTGACAGTAGACCGATTAAAGCCTACTGTAACTCTGGATGTGACAGTAGACCGATTAAAGCTGTAACTCTGGATGTGACAGTAGACCGATTAAAGCTGTAATTCTGGATGTGACAGTAGACCAATTAAAGCCTACTGTAACTCTGGATGTGACAGTAGACCGTTTAAAGCTGTAACTCTGGATGTGACAGTTGACCGATTAAAGCTGTAACTCTGGATGTGACAGTAGACCGATTAAAGCCTACTGTAACTCTGGATGTGACAGTAGACCGATTAAAGCTGTAACTCTGGATGTGACAGTAGACTGATTAAAGCTGTAACTCTGGATGTGACAGTAGACCGATTAAAGCCTACTGTAACTCTAGATGTGACAGTAGACCGATTAAAGCTGTAACTCTGGATGTGACAGTAGACCGATTAAAGCTGTAATTCTGGATGTGACAGTAGACCAATTAAAGCCTACTGTAACTCTGGATGTGACAGTAGACCGATTAAAGCTGTAACTCTGGATGTGACAGTTGACCGATTAAAGCTGTAACTCTGGATGTGACAGTAGACCGATTAAAGCCTACTGTAACTCTGGATGTGACAGTAGACCGATTAAAGCCTACTGTAACTCTGGATGTGACAGTAGACCGATTAAAGCTGTAACTCTGGATGTGACAGTAGACCGATTAAAGCCTACTGTAACTCTGGATGTGACAGTAGACCGATTAAAGCCTACTGTAACTCTGGATGTGACAGTAGACCGATTAAAGCTGTAACTCTGGATGTGACAGCAACGGCTGTAGTAAACAGGGTTCAGCGTTCAGTCGCCTCATGTTGTTGATCATATGTCGGGGATCCCCTGAACAAAGCCTCCGCCTGGGGTGCAGCAGGTGGCCATCTGGGCCAATCAGCTCTTGAGTCAACAGGACCAGTTTTGGGGGTAAGAGGGAGGAACCCCCTGGACTGGAACTGATTACCATGTGAATTAGAGAATTGGGGTCTATGCCAAGTGGAGTTGTTTGATTAGTGCCAAGCTAGCAGCGTGACAACACAGGATGACAGTCTGCTCATCGGTAATGTTGATGTCAATAATCAGGACATATTACGCAACAGAACTATCAGATAGCACTGGGTTCTGTTCCAGTCGGGTTCAGGTCTGAGCAGCACCAGAGGAATGGTATAACTGGAAGTTATGTTCTGTAATGTACATTATACATACCCCAATACAGATCAATAAACTGGTACCATTTGGAAGGGTTGAAGACATTGGACTGAGGGGTATTGACAAGGGAGTTTTTTAACCTCCAATTGTAATGGTTGTTTTACAGTGGTTCAAGTGGTCCCTTTCATCATTCAGACTTAATGGGATTATGTGTTTGTTTCCCTCAGGCAGATTCAACCTCAAAATAACATCTACATTTAGACACAGAACAACAAATAACATCTACATTTAGACACAGAACAAAAAATAACATCTACATTTAGACACAGAACAACAAATATAATCTACATTTAGACACAGAACAACAAATAACATCTACATTTAGACACAGAACAACAAATAACATCTACATTTAGACACAGAACAAAAAATAACATCTACATTTAGACACAGAACAACAAATATAATCTACATTTTGACACAGAACAACAAATTGTCAGTCAGAGTTGAAGGAATGAGATGAGGAATTGAATGTTTACATTCTTATCGTTTCTACCTTCTTTCTGTAACGACGTAATTTACACTGAAACAGACTTTCAAAGGAGAATAAATAACATGATCCGTTACTAAAGAGACAGAGACAGTACAGAGACAGTACAGAGACAGCACAGAGACAGCACAGAGACAGCACAGAGACAGCACAGAGACAGCACAGAGACAGCACAGAGACAGCACAGAGACCGAATAGACAGTACAGAGACAGAATAGAGACGGCACAGAGACGGCACAGAGACAGCACAGAGACAGCACAGAGACAGCACAGAGACAGCACAGAGACAGCACAGAGACAGCACAGAGACAGCACAGAGACAGAATAGAGACGGCACAGAGACGGCACAGAGACGGCACAGAGACGGCACAGAGACGGCACAGAGACGGCACAGAGACGGCACAGAGACGGCACAGAGACAGCACAGAGACAGCACAGAGACAGCACAGAGACAGTACAGAGACAGTACAGAGACAGTACAGAGACAGCATAGAGACAGCATAGAGACAGAATAGAGACAGCAGTCCATGACAGTTAGTCACAGAGACAGAACAGAGACAGCACAGAATGATGCTACTCCATCACAATCTGTAGGAAAGTGTAACTCCTGCCTGGCAGCCTCAGCTTCCAGCCCCAGTTTCCAGTCCCAGCTTCCAGCTTCAGCTTCCAGCCCCAGCTTTTGTTGCAGCGGTATTTACCGTGGCATATTGATGCCTGATCGCTGACATCCCCTCAGAGTCGTGTTGTGTGACAAGGCTGTTGTTCCAGCCACCCCCAGCAGTCCTGGTCCTCTGTGTTCCAGTCAGGGTATTGGCAGCCTCTCCTTCCCCCTTAATCACTGCTTCTCCGGTGGCTGAGCCTCTCTGACGCTGGCCTCCTTAGAAGAGCTTGGCATTTATCAGAGAGATGTAATTTCTGTAATTCATTGAGGGTCTCCGGGGAGATGGAGTTGGCACAGGTTGTGCCTGGCCAGTTTTTTTCTCTATCCGGCCCGAAGCTTTGTAAAACACCAGGCTAGCTACCCTGAAGGGGGACTCGACGTGGACAAGGTCAGTCATTAGACATACATTTGATCTCAATGAGACGGAGCTGCAGAACTGAAGTTCAGTGAAATCAAACTATAACTGAAGCATCACTGAGAAGTGGTTCAATAGTCTGCACATTAATGCTTTAGTGATTTGGCACATTTACAGACATATAATAAATATTTGTTTTACTTAAAACGATCAGTAAATGAAAATAGTAAAAATAAAGAAAAACCCTTGAATGAGTTGATGTGTCCAACCTTGACTGGTACAGTTTATACAGTTGATGTCAGAAGTTTACATAAACCGTAGCGAAATACATGTAAACTCAGTTTCTCCATAATTCCTGACATTTAATCCTAGTAGAAATTCCCTGTCCTAGGTCAGTTAGGATCACCACTTTATTTTAAGATTGTGAAAAGTGAGAATAATGGTAGAGAGAATGATTTATTTCAGCTTTTATTTCTTTCATCACATTCCCAGTGGGTCAGAAGTTTACAAACACTCAATTAGTATTTGGTAGCGTTGCCTTTAAATTGTTTAACTTGGGTCAAACGTTTCAGGGATCCTTCCACAAGCTTCCCACAATAAGTTGGGTGAATTTTGGCCCATTCCTCCTGACAGAGCTGGTGTAACTGAGTCAGGTTTGTAGGCCTCCTTGCTTGAACACGCTTTTTCAGATCTGCCCACACATTTTCTATAGGATTGAGGTCAGGGCTTTGTGATGGCCACTCCAATACCTTGCCATTGTTGTCCTTAAGCCATTTTGCCACAACGTTGGAAGTATGCTTGGGGTCATTGAACATTTTGTTAACAAAACATTTGTGGAGTGGTTGAAAAATGAGTTTTAATGACTCCAACCTAAGTGTATGTAAACTTCCGACTTCCACCTTATATGGCTGTTATAAATACTGATATATATGACCGTGCTGGCAATTATAATAGGAATAAGAATAAGAAATGTTTTGAAATGAACACAATTTACATTCACATAATGATTTATGTTAATTTGTGCCTGATGTCTTTTATTTTAATTTGTCTAATGTGGTCGAGATGAGATGAAATCATTTGATTAGGAATGTTATGTAACTATGACTACCAAGTCAGTGCTCAGACAATGCTATTATGTAACTATGACTACCAAGTCAGTGCTCAGACAATGCTATTACTGCAGAAAGAAGGGGGAGGGGCTTCAGTATAGAGACTTTTTTTTTTCAATTTAAAGTTTTATTAAGTTTTCTTGTTTTTCAGTCAACCAACAAAACACATTCACAGATGTGACAGGCTTTAAAAAAAGAAAAAGTCAAAAAATAATAATACATTTAAAAAAATTCAAATTAAATTAAAATGAATGATAAAGTAAAAAAAAGCATTTATTTTTCTTAATCTATATATTTTCCTTGGTACATACATACATACACATACACACACATACATATATACACATACATACACACACACACACATATACATACATACATACATACATACATACATACATACATACATACATACATACATACATACATACATACATACATACATACATACATACATACATACATACATACATACATACATACATACATACATACATACATACATTTAAAAAAAATTATCTTTATTTAACGAGGCAAGTCAGTTAAGAACACATTCTTATTTTCAATGACGGCCTAGGAACAGTGGGTTAACTGCCTGTTCAGGGGCAGAACGACAGATTTGTACCTTGTCAGCTCGGGGGGTTTGAACTCGCAACCTTCCGGTTACTACATTACATTTAAGTCATTTAGCAGATGCTCTTATCCAGAGCGACTTACAAATTGGTGCATTCACCTTATGACACCTTACTAGTCCAACGCTCTAACCACTAGGCTACGCTGCCGCCCCAAATACATAGATACATACACACATACACATACACACACGTACTCAAAAACTAAATTAAAATAAAAACACACAAAAAAACATATAACACTTGCAGCACTATCAAGGTTCTTATCAGCTATTTCACTCATTCGCTGAGACGACGGGCCAATAATTCGTTTTTAGGTTTTACAGTACCTTACACAACATGCGCATTTCCCTAGTCACCCCGTTCACTCTGTCCAGTTTGAAATATAGTTGAATAGTGGAGACCAGAGTCTATCAAACTTGGGCTGTCTCTTGTGGACGTCATAAGGGAGCTTTTCAAGAGGAAGAAAGTCAACAATCTGGTCAATCCACATTTTAAACGTAGGAGGGGTATTAGAGGCCCACAATAGAAGAATACATTTCTTAGCAAAGTATGTAATAGTCATAAGCAAATTTTCTCTGTCAGGATCAAGAACAAAGTCCTGCTGAGCATTAAGAAGATAGATACACGGGGTCATATCAAACTGTACCTCTAGTATTTTCTGTGCAGCAGTATGTACAGATTGACAGAATCTGGCAATCTCTCTACAGCTCCAAAATACATGCATATAGATTCCACTTTCAGAGGTACATCTTTTACAGTTAGGAGACATGTCTGTTTTCATTCTATGGAGTCTCAAAGGAGTATAATAAAATTTGTACAAAAATTTGTAATTAGATTCTTTCATTTTTACACTGGTAGAGGAGCAGTATACCCTGTCGCAAACCTCCGCCCATAACTCATCACTGATAGTCAGACCAAGGTCCTTTTCCCAGATTATTTTCAAAGGAGTAAAGGAGGAGCTTCCTTTCTCAGAAAGGAGTCTATAGATGTCAGATATTTTGCCTTTAATTTAATGGATTGTGCTGTGACAAGAAGGGTTTCAAACTTCATTCAACTGAGTTCTAAACCTCTTGGAGGTAAATTAGGAAATTACATGTCTAATTTGAAGATATTAAAAAAAAAAATGGGATCTTGGCACATCGAATTCACTGCAGAGCTCTTGAAAGGATTTCAGTGTAGTGGTTTTCTGATGAAATAGGTCTGAAAAGGTCCTGATTCCTAGAGTATGCCAAAGATTAAAGTTGGCATCCCTCAGGGCTTTTGGCAAGTCTGGGTTGCCTACTATAGGCGAGTGAGAACATATTTGGGAGGAAATGCCCAGGTATTTCTTACAGTCCCTCCACGCTAGTAGGGTGCTGTAAATCACACTTGTTTTGGCTATGTTGCCCACTTCACTAAAGTTATTAATGAATATAATTGAGCTTAAGGGCAATGAACCACAGGATTGGGCTTCTATCTGAATCCACGTTGACTCTTGTCTGTTTGTGATCCATGTTAGCATGTTGCGGATTTGGGCAGACCAGTAGTACAATTGAAGGGAGGGAAGGGCAAGACCAACCTTGGACCCTTGATCCTAGCATTAGCATTCTTAAGCATTCTTAAGCATTTGTTAGCATTCGTTAGCATTCTTAAGCATTTGTTAGCATTCTTAAGCATTTGTTAGCATTCTTAAGCATTCGTTAGCATTCATTAGCATTCTTACAATTGAAGGGAGGGAAGGGCAAGACCACCCTTAGATTCAGGTTTTGAGAAAGTGGAAAACTTGATCCTAGGTTTTTTTATTGCCCCATATAAATTTGGTGATGCTTTGGTTAGTTGTTTTGAAGAAGGAAACTGGGAGATAGCATGGGAGCATCTGAAATAAGTAGTTCAGTCTAGGGAGGACGTTCATACGGATTACATTAATTCTTCCTACTAATTGGGAGGGAGATCCAGGTTTGGAGATCGTTCTTGATTCGATCCAGGAGTGGAAGATAATTTTCCTTAAGGCTATTCAGATCTGGTGTTATGAAGATCCCGAGGTATTGAAACCCCTGTGTTTTCCATTGGAAAGGACAAAGTGTCTTCATAGAGCTGGTGAGTGTAATATTGAAAGGACATAATGTCTTCATAGAGCTGGTGAGTGTAATATTGAAAGGACATAGTGTCTTCATAGAGCTGGTGAGTGTAATATTGAAAGGACATAGTGTCTTCATAGAGCTGGTGAGTGTAATATTGAAAGGACAAAGTGTCTTCATAGAGCTGGTGAGTGTAATATTGAAAGGACATAATGTCTTCATAGAGCTGGTGAGTGTAATATTGAAAGGACATAGTGTCTTCATAGAGCTGGTGAGTGTAATATTGAAAGGACATAGTGTCTTCATAGAGCTGGTGAGTGTAATATTGAGAGGGCAGACAGTGGATTTGTTCACATTGGTCTTATAACCTGAAATCTTGTGCTGCAGGCCGCCTGCAGAAACACCCATAATACTTGGATTGCTCCTTATCAGCTCTGCCAGAGGCTCCGCACCCAACAAGTAGAGTAGGGGGGACAGCGAGCACCCTTGTCTTGTGCCCCATTCCAGAGGGAATCTGTCAGAGTTCAGTCCATTAGTAGTCACCATGGCATTTGGATGAGAGTATAGTGATTTGATCCATTTAATAAAATTTGGGCCCATATTCAACTTTTCTAAGACTGAAAACAGAAAGCTCCACTCCATCCTGTCAAACGCCTTCTCAGCATCCAGTGAAGCCAGTAGGACAGGGGTCTTCTGTGCGTTTACTTGATCAATAATATCAAAAAGACGGGTATAGAGACTTTTTAAAGGCTTCAGTATAGAGACTTTTTAAAGGATTCAGTATAGACATTTTTAAAGGCTTCAGTATAGAGACTTTTTTAAAAGCTTCAGTATAGAGACTTTTTTTAAAGCTTCAGTATAGAGACTTTTTAAAAGGATTCCGTATAGAGACTTTTTAAAAGGCTTCAGTATAGAGACATTTTAAAAGGATTCCGTATAGAGACTTTTTAAAAGGCATCAGTATAGAGACTTTTTAAAAGGATTCCGTATAGAGACTTTTTTTAAAGCTTCAGTATAGAGACATTTAAAAAGGATTCAGTATAGAGACTTTTTTAAAGGATTCAGTATAGAGACCTTTTAAAGGGATTCAGTATAGAGACGTTTTTAAAAGCTTCAGTATAGAGACTTTTTAAAAAAAAAGGATTCAGTATAGAGACTTTTTAAAGGATTCAGTATAGAGACCTTTTAAAGGCTTCAGTATAGAGACTTTTTAAAGGCTTCAGTATAGAGACTTTTAAAGGGATTCAGTATAGAGACTTTTTTAAAGCTTCAGTATAGAGACTTTTTAAAAGCTTCAGTATAGAGACGTTATTAAAGGATTCAGTATAGAGACCTTTTAAAATGATTCAGTATAGAGACTTTTAAAAAGGATTCAGTATAGAGACTTTTTTAAAGCTTCAGTATAGAGACTTTTTTTTAAAGCTTCAGTATAGAGACTTTTTTTTAAAGATTCAGTATAGAGACTTTTTAAATGATTCAGTATAGAGACTTTTAAAAATGATTCAGTATAGAAACTTTTAAAAAGGATTCAGTATAGACTTTTTTTTAAAGGATTCAGTATAGAGACTTTAAAAAAAGGATTCAGTATAGAGACTTTAAAAAAAAGGATTCAGTCATTTTGCTAAAATGAAGCCAGTAGAAACCTGGAAGAAAAAAAACCCTCATCATATAAAATACAATCCTCTCTTCTTCTCTGTCTTCATACAATCCTCTCTTCTTCTTCTCTGTCTTCATACAATCCTCTCTTCTTCTTCTCTGTCTTCATACAATCCTCTCTTCTTCTCTCTGTCTTCAAACAATCCTCTCTTCTCTCTGTCTTCATACAATCCTCTCTTCTTCTTCTCTGTCTTCATACAATCCTCTCTTCTTCTCTCTGTCTTCATACAATCCTCTCTTCTTCTCTCTGTCTTCATACAATCCTCTCTTCTTCTCTCTGTCTTCATACAATCCTCTCTTCTTCTCTCTGTCTTCATACAATCCTCTCTTCTTCTCTCTGTCTTCATACAATCCTCTCTTCTTCATATTGTTTTCTGAACCACATCATATAAAATACAATCCTCTCTTCTTCTCTCTGTCTTCATATTATTTTCTGAACCACATCATATAAAATACAATCCTCTCTTCTTCTTCTCTGTCTTCATATTATTTTCTGAACCACATCATATAAAATACAATCCTCTCTTCTTCTTCTCTGTCTTCATATTATTTTCTGAACCACATCATAAAAAATACAATCCTCTCTTCTTCTCTGTCTTCATACAATCCTCTCTTCTTCTCTCTGTCTTCATACAATCCTCTCTTCTTCTCTCTGTCTTCATATTGTTTTCCTGTCCTCTGGGTTTTCTGAACCACATCGAACATTTAGTTTGAGGAAACGCCTGTTGGTGGTTTATAAGCTAATAGCTGCTTTAAATAGATGCAATTAGTAAGAAGCATGAGATATTTAATCAATCTGCACCAATTAGAGTCTCATCAAGTACTGTCCAAGAGGCAGCACGCTATCCTCTTTATACACACACACACACACACACACACACACACACACACACACACACACACACACACACACACACACACACACACACACACACACACACACACACACACACACACACACACACACACACACACACACACACACACACACACACACACACACACACACACACACGAGAGAGACCGATGTGTGCCCCTGTGGAACGGTGTACTGTGAAGTTAAATCAGGAGGGGAGAACAGCTAAACCTGTTATTGCAGTTTAACTCAGAAGGTTTAATGAAGACCGAGCCCATCTCTAGCCTCCATAGTTTATGCACTAGGCTGGCAGAACGTGTGTGATTAAAGAAGAGGCTTTTCCATACCATAAAAACATTACACTTGACTTATTTAGGAGACAGGTGGTAAGTGGGGATGTCTGTCCACTCAGTAGACAGACCAAACCAAGACTTTAGGAGACAGGTGGTAAGTGGGGATGTCAGTCCACTCAGTAGACAGACCAAACCAAGACTTTAGGAGACAGGTGGTAAGTGGGGATGTCTGTCCACTCAGTAGACAGACCAAACCAAGACTAGAAGTACATTTCCTGAAGCCTTCTGTAACTCTGATCACAAGCTTTGTGTCTATAGGAAAACTACTGCAAAATAACCTTCTAATCTTAAACTTTAATTTTAATATTCAATATGTATTTTGTCATGTGACAAGGAACCACCATTTGGAGGTATTTCACAGTTTTATCCAACTTCTTACACACAAAATATTTTCATGTCACATGATTATTGAAATCTCTCAATCAAAGTGCAAAACGACACACCGAATTTCCCAAAACCATAATCTATTTCTCAGCCTTGGACTCAGTTGTCAATTGCATAAAACACACTTTTTTTCAAAACACTACACACAATTCTCTACCTAAAACACAAACATCTAACAGGAAGTGACTTGCTTTCCTTTTCCAAACACAACCAATCAAAATGCTACATTTATTCACCAGGTCACACACTTCTCACATGTGCAAACACTAATAACTGATCACTAACCAATCACTGCTTTACTGTAGTATATATATATATATATATATATATATATATATATATATATATATATATACTATAAATAGGTCAAAGGTCAGATTACCTGTTTTTGAACAATGGACAGAGAGCAAGAGGAGGGAGAGGAAGACGAGGACGAGGGTGAAGAAGAGAAGGAAGGAAAGCCATCTCTGATGAGATTAGGGCAACACTTGTTGATCATGGTTTGACCATGAGAGAGGCTGGACTGAGAGTCCAGAATAATAATAAGGCAGAACAGTTTAAACTGGAGCAGCAGCACGGCCAGGTGGACTGGGGACAGCAAGGAGTCAACCACGGTTTGACCATGAGAGAAGCTGGACTGAGAGTCCAGCCCAACTTGAGTCGATTTACAGCGGCGTCCATAATTCGAAACCTTCAGAAATGAGAACAGGTATGCAACTATCTAATGACTATTTTAGCATTACGGTAATGTACTGTAAAATACGTATGACTGCATAGTATTGCATAAACATTTGTAACTCTAAGCCATCCATTTACTGCCCTGCATGGAATGAATGAGGTTGGTAACTCTAAGCCATCCATTTACTGCACTGCATTGAATGAGGTTGGTAACTCTAAGCCATCCATTTACTGCACTGCATTGAATGAGGTTGGTAACTCTAAGCCATCCATTTACTGCACTGCATTGAATGAGGTTGGTTATCATGCTGTACTACATATTGTTGTACATTGTTTACAGTTCCTATGCTGAACACATACTGTGTTTGAATTCTGTACAGAGTGGAAAGGCAAAGACATCATGGAGGACGAGGACGCTTGTTTACAGATGTACAAGAGACTGCAATTATAAATATGGTTTTGGCCAACAAGGCAATTAGGATTCCAGGGATAAGAGAGCATATCTTGAATAACGACACCATATTTAACAACATCAATGCTGTCAGCCTGTCGACCACACAACACATCCTCCAACGGCACCGAGTGACGATGAAACAACTTTACAAGGTGCCTTTTGAGAGAAACTCTGACAGAGTCAAGAATATGCGACATGACTTTGTAGAGGTATGTATGCAACACTACTTCCAGTACTTCAGACCATATTTACTCATCTGTATATCCTTGTGTCTGTTACAGAGAGTATTGGAGCTGGATGCCCATGTGATTCGCCATGAATGTATTTATGTGGATGAAGTTGGCTTCCACCTCACCAAAACCAGGCGCCGCGGAAGAAATGTAATAGGACAGAGGGCCTTTACCAATGTCCCTGGACAGCGTGGGGGTAATATAACTATGTGTGCTGCCATCACTCAGAACGGGGTCCTCCATCACAATGCCACACTGGGTCTGTACAACACACCGGCCATATGCTCACTATTCTGGATGCAATTTACACAGTGCTTGTCCCTGATCCAGATCAAGAGCCTGCTAGATGTGTGGTTTTATGGGACAATGGTAGTTTTCACCTGACTGTTCTGGTCCAAAACTGGTTTGCCACCCATCCACAATTTCTCCTTCTGTTCACCTGATTTAGAATTCCTCACAATCAAATGTAGACCGCATTATCTTCCAAGAGAATTCTCTTCGATTATAATCACAGCCGTATATATCCCCCCCCCAAGCAGACACATCGATGGCTCTGAACGAACTTTATTTAACTCTTTGCAAACTGGAAAACATTTATCCGGAGGCTGCATTCATTGTAGCTGGGGATTTTAACAAAGCCAATCTGAAAACAAGACTCCCTAAATTTTATCAGCATATCGATTGCGCAACCAGGGGTGGTAAAACCTTGGATCATTGTTACTCTAACTTCCGCGACGCATATAAGGCCCTGCCCCGCCCCCCCTTTCGGAAAAGCTGACCACGACTCCATTTTGCTGATCCCTGCCTACAGGCAGAAATTAAAACAAGAGGCTCCCACGCTGAGGTCTGTCCAACGCTGGTCAGACCAAGCTGACTCTACACTCCAAGACTGCTTCCATCACGCGGACTGGGACATGTTTCGTATTGCGTCAGATGGGAATATTGACGAATACGCTGATTCGGTGTGCGAGTTCATTAGAACGTGCGTCGAAGATGTCGTTCCCATAGCAACGATAAAAACATTCCCTAACCAGAAACCGTGGATTGATGGCAGCATTCGCGTGAAACTGAAAGCGCGAACCACTGCTTTTAATCAGGGCAAGGTGTCTGGCAACATGACTGAATACAAACAGTGCAGCTATTCCCTCCGTAAGGCTATTAAACAAGCTAAGCGTCAGTACAGAGACAAAGTGGAATCTCAATTCAATGGCTCAGACACAAGAGGCATGTGGCAGGGTCTACAGTCAATCACGGACTACAAGATGAAATCCAGCCCAGTCACGGACCAGGATGTCTTGCTCCCAGGCAGACTAAATAACTTTTGCCCGCTTTGAGGACAATACAGTGCCACTGACACGGCCTGCAACGGAAACATGCGGTCTCTCCTTCACTGCAGCCGAGGTGAGTAAGACATTTAAACGTGTTAACCTCGCAAGGCTGCAGGCCCAGACGGCATCCCCAGCCGCGCCCTCAGAGCATGCGCAGACCAGCTGGCCGGTGTGTTTACGGACATATTCAATCAATCCCTATACCAGTCTGCTGTTCCCACATGCTTCAAGAGGGCCACCATTGTTCCTGTTCCCAAGAAAGCTAAGGTAACTGAGCTAAACGACTACCGCCCCGTAGCACTCACTTCCGTCATCATGAAGTGCTTTGAGAGACTAGTCAAGGACCATATCACCTCCACCCTACCTGACACCCTAGACCCACTCCAATTTGCTTACCGCCCAAATAGGTCCACAGACGATGCAATCTCAACCACACTGCACACTGCCCTAACCCACCTGGACAAGAGGAATACCTATGTGAGAATGCTGTTCATCGACTACAGCTCGGCATTCAACACCATAGTACCCTCCAAGCTCGTCATCAAGCTCGAGACCCTGGGTCTCGACCCCGCCCTGTGCAACTGGGTACTGGACTTCCTGACGGGCCGCCCCAGGTGGTGAGGGTAGGCAACAACATCTCCTCCCCGCTGATCCTCAACACGGGGGCCCCACAAGGGTGCGTTCTGAGCCCTCTCCTGTACTCCCTGTTCACCCACGACTGCGTGGCCACGCACGCCTCCAACTCAATCATCAAGTTTGCGGACGACACAACAGTGGTAGGCTTGATTACCAACAACGACGAGACGGCCTACAGGGAGGAGGTGAGGGCCCTCAGAGTGTGGTGTCAGGAAAATAACCTCACACTCAACGTCAACAAAACTAAGGAGATGATTGTGGACTTCAGGAAACAGCAGAGGGAACACCCCTATCCACATCGATGGAACAGTAGTGGAGAGGGTAGCTAGTTTTAAGTTCCTCGGCATACACATCACAGACAAACTGAATTGATCCACTCGCACTGACAGCGTCGTGAAGAAGGCGCAGCAGCGCCTATTCAACCTCAGGAGGCTGAAGAAATTCGGCTTGTCACCAAAAGCACTCACAAACTTCTACAGATGCACAATCGAGAGCATCCTGGCGGGCTGTATCACCGCCTGGTACGGCAACTGCTCCGCCCTCAACCGTAAGGCTCTCCAGAGGGTAGTGAGGACTGCACAACGCATCACCGGGGGCAAACTACCTGCCCTCCAGGACACCTACACCACCCGTTGTTACAGGAAGGCCATAAAGATCATCAAGGACATCAACCACCCGAACCACTGCCTGTTCACCCCGCTATCATCCAGAAGGCGAGGTCAGTACAGGTGCATCAAAGCTGGGACCGAGAGACTGAAAAACAGCTTCTATCTCAAGGCCATCAGACTGTTAAACAGCCACCACTAACACTGAGTGGCTGCTGCCAACACACTGTCATTGACACTGACCCAACTCCAGCCATTTTAATAATGGGAATTGATGGGAAATGATGTAAATATATCACTAGCCACTTTAAACAATGCTACCTTATATAATGTTACTTACCCTACATTATTCATCTCATATGCATATGTATATACTGTACTCTACATCATCGACTGCATCCTTATGTAACACATGTATCACTAGCCACTTTAACTATGCCACTTTGTTTACTTTGTCTACACACTCATCTCATATGTATATACTGTACTCGATACCATCTACTGTATGCTGCTCTGTACCATCACTCATTCATATATCCTTATGTACATGTTCCTTATCCCCTTACACTGTGTATAAGACAGTAGTTTTGGAATTGTTAGTTAGATTACTTGTTGGTTATCACTGCATTGTCGGAACTAGAAGCACAAGCATTTCGCTACACTCGCATTAACATCTGCTAACCATGTGTATGTGACAAATAAAATTTTATTTGATTTGATTTAGTGTTGTACCTTACCCCCATATTCACCTTTTCTAAATCCCATAGAGGAATTCTTCTCAGCCCGGCGCTGGAAAGTGTATGATCGCCAACCTTATGCCCGCATGCCGCTTCTCCAGGCAATGGAGGACGCATGTGTGGACTCAGAGGTTGCCTCTGTCCAAGATTGGACACGCCATGCTAGGAGATACTTCCCTCCATGTGGGGACATAGAGGTTGGATACGTCATGCTAGGAGATACTTCCCTCCATGTGGGGACATAGAGGTTGGATACGTCATGCTAGGAGATACTTCCCTCCATGTGGGGACATAGAGGTTGGATACGTCATGCTAGGAGATACTTCCCTCCATGTGGGGACATAGAGGTTGCCTCTGTCCAAGGTTGGATACGCCATGCTAGGAGATACTTCCCTCCATGTGGGGACATAGAGGTTGGATACGCCATGCTAGGAGATACTTCCCTCCATGTGGGGACATAGAGGTTGCCTCTGTCCAAGGTTGGATACGCCATGCTAGGAGATACTTCCCTCCATGTGTGGACACAGAGGTTGCCTCTGTCCAAGATTGGACACGCCATGCTAGGAGATACTTCCCTCCATGTGGGGACATAGAGGTTGGATACGTCATGCTAGGAGATACTTCCCTCCATGTGGGGACATAGAGGTTGGATACGTCATGCTAGGAGATACTTCCCTCCATGTGGGGACATAGAGGTTGGATACGTCATGCTAGGAGATACTTCCCTCCATGTGGGGACATAGAGGTTGCCTCTGTCCAAGGTTGGATACGCCATGCTAGGAGATACTTCCCTCCATGTGGGGACATAGAGGGGAATCACCCACCTGGTGTCCCCGGTCTAAATCAGTCCCTGATTAGAGGGGAATCACCCACATGGTGTCACCGGTCTAAACCAGTCCCTGATTAGAGGGGAATCACCCACATGGTGTCACCGGTCTAAACCAGTCCCTGATTAGAGGGGACTCACCCACCTGGTGTCCCCGGTCTAAACCAGTCCCTGATTAGAGGGGACTCACCCAACTGGTGTCCCAGGTCTAAACCAGTCCCTGATTAGAGGGGACTCACCCACCTGGTGTCCCAGGTCTAAACCAGTCCCTGATTAGAGAGGAATCACCCACCTGGTGTCCCAGGTCTAAACCAGTCCCTGATTAGAGGGGAATCACCCACCTGGTGTCCCAGGTCTAAACCAGTCCCTGATTAGAGGGGACTCACCCACCTGGTGTCCCAGGTCTAAACCAGTCCCTGATTAGAGGGGAATCACCCACCTGGTGTCCCCGGTCTAAACCAGTCCCTGATTAGAAGGGACTCACCCACCTGGTGTCCCCGGTCTAAACCAGTCCCTGATTATAAGGGACTCACCCACCTGGTGTCCCAGGTCTAAACCAGTCCCTGATTAGAGGGGAATCACCCACCTGGTGTCCCCGGTCTAAACCAGTCCCTGATTAGAAGGGACTCACCCACCTGGTGTCCCAGGTCTAAACCAGTCCCTGATTAGAGGGGAATCACCCACCAGGTCTAAATTTTAGATAAGCATGCTCCGTTCAAAAAATGCAGAACCAAGAACAGATACAGGCCTTGGTTCACTCCAGACCTGACCGCCCTCGACCAGCACAAAAACATCCTGTGGCGGACTGCAATAGCATCGAATAGCCCCCGTGATATGCAACTGTTCAGGGAAGTCAGGAACCAATACACTCAGTCAGTCAGGAAAGCTAAGGCCAGCTTCTTCATGCAGAAGTTTGCATCCTGCAGCTCCAACTCCAAAAAGTTCTGGGACACTGTGAAGTCCATGGAGAACAAGAGCACCTCCTCCCAGCTGCCCACTGCACTGAGGCTAGGTAACACGGTCTCCACCGATAAATCCATGATTATCGAAAACTTCAATAAGCACTTCTCAACGGCTGGCCATGCCTTCCGCCTGGCTACTCCAACCTCGGCCAACAGCTCCGGCCCCCCCGCAGCTCCTCGCCCAAGCCTCTCCAGGTTCTCCTTTACCCAAATCCAGATAGCAGATGTTCTGAAAGAGCTGCAAAACCTGGACCCGTACAAATCAGCTGGGCTTGACAATCTGGACCCTCTATTTCTGAAACTATCTGCCGCCATTGTCGCAACCCCTATTACCAGCCTGTTCAACTTCTCTTTCATATCGTCTGAGATCCCCAAGGATTGGAAAGCTGCCACAGTCATCCCCCTCTTCAAAGGGGGAGACACCCTGGACCCAAACTGTTATAGACCTATATCCATCCTGCCCTGCCTATCTAAGGTCTTCGAAAGCCAAGTCAACAAACAGGTCACTGACCATCTCGAATCCCACCGTACCTTCTCCGCTGTGCAATCTGGTTTCCGAGCCGGTCACGGGTGCACCTCAGCCACACTCAAGGTACTAAACGATATCATAACCGCCATCGATAAAAGACAGTACTGTGCAGCCGTCTTCATCCACCTCGCCAATGCTTTCGACTCTGTCAATCAGCATATTCTTATCGGCAGACTCAATAGCCTCGGTTTTTCGGATGACTGCCTTGCCTGGTTCACCAATTACTTTGCAGACAGAGTTCAGTGTGTCAAATCGGAGGGCATGCTGTCCGGTCCTCTGGCAGTCTCTATGGGGGTGCCACAGGGTTCAATTCTCGGGCCGACTCTTTTCTATGTATATATCAATGATGTTGCTCTTGCTGCGGGCGATTCCCTGATCCACCTCTACGCAGACGACACCATTCTATATACTTTCGGCCCGTCATTGGACACTGTGCTATCTAACCTCCAAACGAGCTTCAATGCCATACAGCACTCCTTCCGTGGCCTCCAACTGCTCTTAAACGCGAGTAAAACCAAATGCATGCTTTTCAACCGATCGCTGCCTGTACCCGCATGCCCGACTAGCATCACCACCCTGGATGGTTCCGACCTTGAATATGTGGACATCTATAAGTACCTAGGTGTCTGGCTAGACTGCAAACTCTCCTTCCAGACTCACATCAAACATCTCCAATCGAAAATCAAATCAAGAGTCGGCTTTCTATTCCGCAACAAAGCCTCCTTCAATCACGCCGCCAAGCTTACCCTAGTAAAACTGACTATCCTACCGATCCTCGACTTCGGCGATGTCATCTACAAAATGGCTTCCAACACTCTACTCAGCAAACTGGATGCAGTCTATCACAGTGCCATCCGTTTTGTCACTAAAGCACCTTATACCACCCACCACTGCGACTTGTATGCTCTAGTCGGCTGGCCCTCACTACATATTCGTCGCCAGACCCACTGGCTCCAGGTCATCTACAAGTCCATGCTAGGTAAAGCTCCGCCTTATCTCAGCTCACTGGTCACGATGGCAACACCCATCCGTAGCACGCGCTCCAGCTGGTGTATCTCACTGATCATCCCGAAAGCCAACACCTCATTTGGCCGCCTTTCGTTCCAGTACTCTGCTGCCTGTGACTGGAACGAACTGCAAAAATCGCTGAAGTTGGAGACTTTTATCTCCCTCACCAACTTCAAACATCAGCTATCCGAGCAGCTAACCGATCGCTGCAGCTGTACATAGTCTATTGGTAAATAGCCCACCCATTTTCACCTACCTCATCCCCATACTGTTTTTACACTGTTTTTTATTTATTTACTTTTCTGCTCTTTTGCACACCAATATCTCTACCTGTACATGACCATCTGATCATTTATCACTCCAGTGTTAATCTGCTAAATTGTATTATTCGCCTACCTCCTCATGCCTTTTGCACACATTGTATATAGACTGCCCATTTTTTTCTACTGTGTTATTGACTTGTTAATTGTTTACTCCATGTGTAACTCTGTGTTGTCTGTTCACACTGCTATGCTTTATCTTGGCCAGGTCGCAGTTGCAAATGAGAACTTGTTCTCAACTAGCCTACCTGGTAAAATAAAGGTGAAATAAAATTTTAAAAAATCAGTCCCTGATTAGAGGGGACTCACCCACCTGGTGTCCCCGGTCTAAATCAGTCCCTGATTAGAAGGGACTCACCCACCTGGTGTCCCAGGTCTAAACCAGTCCCTGATTAGAAGGGACTCACCCACATGGTGTCCCAGGTCTAAACCAGTCCCTGATTAGAGGGGACTCACCCACCTGGTGTCCCCGGTCTAAACCAGTCCCTGATTAGAAGGGAATCACCCACCTGGTGTTCCAGGTCTAAATCAGTCCCTGATTAGAAGGGACTCACCCACCTGGTGTCCCAGGTCTAAACCAGTCCCTGATTAGAAGGGAATCACCCACCTGGTGTCCCACCTGGTAGAGGACTGTAACTCTGTTTCCTATTTCCTGAGGTAGAGGACTGTAACTCTGTTTCCTGTTTCCTGAGGTAGAGGACTGTAACTCTGTTTCCTGTTTCCTGAGGTAGAGGACTGTAACTCTGTTTCCTGTTTCCTGTTTCCTGAGGTAGAGGACTGTAACTCTGTTTCCTGTTTCCTGTTTCCTGAGGTAGAGGACTGTAACTCTGTTTCCTGTCATCTCTAATAACTGTAGTCATAACGATGTGGTCCTCTTCCTGAGGTAGAGGACTGTAACTCTGTTTCCTGTTTCACGATGTAGAGGACTGTAACTCTGTTTCGTGTTTCCTGTTTCCTGAGGTAGAGGACTGTAACCCTGTTTCCTGTCATCTCTAATAACTGTTGTCTTAACGATGTGGTCCTCTTCCTGAGGTAGAGGACCGTAACCCTGTTTCCTGTGATCTCTGTGCGTGTGAAGGTGTCCGTCAGGCTATTAGACCCTGAGCCATCACAACAACAGACATGACACACCATAACAACAGGGCTGTCCAGGTCACAAGGGTCATGTTCACTATGTACACAGACTGGAAACACACAGCCAGCTGACTGCTTCCCTGTCCTTAAAGGGCCAGTCAATCAGGGTGTCTGGAAAACCTCCTGGACTCACCTAGTCTCTCTGCTCACATATATTAACTACAAAACCCTGTCCCTAGTCTCT
The DNA here is from genome assembly GCF_021184085.1 of Oncorhynchus gorbuscha. NCBI lineage: Eukaryota > Metazoa > Chordata > Actinopteri > Salmoniformes > Salmonidae > Oncorhynchus > Oncorhynchus gorbuscha. Next base: position 497,353 of record NW_025745215.1, on the reverse strand, counting down.
CTGCTCACGTAGAGTCACACCTACATTAACGACAAAACCCTGTTCCTAGTCTCTCTGCTCACGTAGAGTCACACCTACATTAACGACAAAACCCTGTCCCTAGTCTCTCTGCTCACCTACATTAATTACAAAACCCTGTCCCGAGTCTCTCTGCTCATCTACATTAACTACAAAACCCTGTCCCTAGTCTCTCTGCTCACCTACATTAACTACAAAACCCTGTCCCTAGTCTCTCTGCTCACCTACATTAACTACAAAACCCTGTCCCGAGTCTCTCTGCTCACCTACATTAACTACAAAACCCTGTCCCTAGTCTCTCTGCTCACCTACATTAACTACAAAACCCTGTCCCTAGTCTCTCTGCTCACCTACATTAACTACAAAACCCTGTCCCTAGTCTCTCTGCTCACCTACATTAACTACAAAACCCTGTCCCTAGTCTCTCTGCTCACCTACATTAACTACAAAACCCTGTCCCTAGTCTCTCTGCTCACCTACATTAACTACAAAACCCTGTCCCTAGTCTCTCTGCTCACCTACATTAACTACAAAACCCTGTCCCTAGTCTCTCTGCTCACCTACATTAACTACAAAACCCTGTCCCTAGTCTCTCTGCTCACGTAGAGTCACACCTACATTAACTACAAAACCCTGTCCCTAGTCTCTCTGCTCACCTACATTAACTACAAAACCCTGTCCCTAGGTCTCTCTGCTCACCTACATTAACTACAAAACCCTGTCCCTAGGTCTCTCTCTCAGTTATCTTAAACCCTGTCCCTAGGTCTCTCTCTCAGTTATCTTAAACCCTGTCCCCAGGTCTCTCTCTCAGTTATCTTAAACCCTGTCCCCAGGTCTCTCTCTCAGTTATCTTAAACCCTGTCCCCAGGTCTCTCTCTTAGTTATCTTAAACCCTGTCCCTAGGCCTCTCTCTCAGTTATCTTAAACCCTGTCCCTAGGTCTCTCAGGTATCTTAAACCCTGTCCCTAGGTCTCTCTCTCTTATCTTAAACCCTGTCCCTAGGTCTCTCTCTTAGTTATCTTAAACCCTGTCCCTAGGTCTCTCTCTCAGTTATCTTAAACCCTGTCCCTAGGTCTCTCTCTTAAACCATGCATATCAGGTTGTCAGAAGTATATTTCTTATCATTCAGCATACACTGTCCTCATCACTGTAAATATCAATAGCTCAGCCTTTCACAGCAGACAAGCAGTAATCTAGAATAGATCAATCGATAAAAGGGAATAATTACAGAACAGAACCGTATGTGGATTAGAGATCAATTCAGAAGACCTACATCAGTCACATCAGCACTATGACAACTACTGATGACTGACCAGGACCCTCTCGACAACCCATGAAGTGTAACCCCCTTAACTAGAGACGACCCATGAATTGTGACCCCTTTAACTAGAGACAACCCATGAAGTGTGACCCCTTTAACTAGAGACGACCCATGAAGTGTAACCCCCTTAACTAGAGACGACCCATGAAGTGTGACTGGAAACCCTTTATCTAGAGACGACCCATGAAGTGTGACTGGAAACCCTTTAACTAGAGACGACCCATGAAGTGTGACCCCTTTAACTAGAGACGACCCATGAAGTGTGACTGGAAACCCTTTAACTAGAGACGACCCATGAAGTGTGACCCCTTTAACTAGAGACGACCCATGAAGTGTGACCCCTTTAACTAGAGACGACCCATGAATTGTGACCCCTTTAACTAGAGACGACCCATGAAGTGTGACCCCTTTAACTAGAGACGACCCATGAAGTGTGACTGGAAACCCTTTAACTAGAGACGACCCATGAATTGTGACCCCTTTAACTAGAGACGACCCATGAAGTGTGACTGGAAACCATTTTACTAGAGACCACTCATGAAGTGTGACTGGAAACCATTTTACTAGAGACAACCCGTGAAGTGTGACTGGAAACCCTTTTACTAGAGACGACCCGTGAAGTGTGACTGGAAACCATTTTACTAGAGACAACCCGTGAAGTGTGACTGGAAACCTTTTTACTAGCGACAACCCATGAATTGTGACCCCTTTAACTAGAGACGACCCATGAAGTGTCCTCAGAACAATCTGATGCAGTGATTGGAGGTTAGTTTTGCTCCTTGTGGTCCTCAGAACAATCTGATGCAGTGATTGGAGGTTAGTTGTGGTCCTCAGAACAATCTGATGCAGTGATTGGAGGTTAGTTGTGGTCCTCAGAACAATCTGATGCAGTGATTGGAGGTTAGTTGTGGTCCTCAGAACAATCTGATGCAGTGATTGGAGGTTAGTTGTGGTCCTCAGAACAATCTGATGCAGTGATTGGAGGTTAGTTTCTCCAGTTGTATTGTTCTTCAACAGTTACAGTCCAATGGTACCAAATCATCAACAATCCTATCAGACTTCTAAACACTGGTTTTCCATTGGTTAAAACTGCCCAAAATGTCAACATTTCAAAAGGTTCCTAAATTAAGTCAATACAAAGAAAGAAACAATGGAAGGGATTATAAAAATTTGGCTTCACCAAATGACATACAAACAGTTTTAGTACATTTTAAACTGCTCTTCCAGCTATTACTGGAGCCTTTACATGCTGTGTGCTTTAAAACTATAACGTTAAACTAGAACAATACGCTGAAATATAACTCTGCAAAATGAACTGCTGTGGAGAGTTTATTAACAAAACATGTTGAAGCATTAATATTTAATCAAAAAACACATTATTTACATGTCAAAAGGTTTTAATAAAAATATCTTATAATTACAATAGTCTTTCTGAGGATAATAGATATTTTGTTCCACCTCGAGCATCTGATTCTACATAGACAATCTGAATTGTCTCCAGCCATTTGTTCCTCTTTACAATATGAAACATTTCAGGGCTAAACCTTGTCCGACACAAATCGTCTATTTTAAAAACCTTGTCCGACACAAATCATCCATTTTAAAAACCTTGTCCGACACAAATCATCTATTTTAAACAATAGATGGTAAAACATGTACAATTATATTCCTGTTTAGTAAAGTTCCACACTGTAGGTTTAGTTATTTTTATTTTATAAACCGGTATTTGTCACATTTAATAAACTGGTACTTGTCGTTCAACAAGCTCTAGTTTCTAGCAAGGCCTCACAACAACAAGGGATTCTTCATTCACCCTTTCAGGTTGTAATTGTACTTGACATATACAGTTAAGTTATGGGTCAGTTGAACGTAGCTTTAGTTTGTTTCTAATAAACGTGTTATAAATAGGTTTTTATTTGCCAGTCGTAGGTCCTCCAGCAGGGGGAGGGGGGATCCCCCTGTGTGATAAAGCTTCGTGTGGCTGGCTGAGATTCCCTGGCTGGAGGCTGAGGCTGTGCTGGCTGTGGACTGGAGCAGCTCTGCTCTCAGCTCTGCTCTGCACACCTGTGGACAGAATGAATAGATGGGGTGTGTGAACGGTCTGCTCCAGACTGACTGGCGAAGTCAACACAACACAGGGCTTCATCAACAAGCCAAAACAAACGGACCGGCTCAGACAACTGACTTCCAGTATACCACAAACACAGCTGCCTGTCAGCCTGCCTGTCAGCCTGCCTGTCAGCCTGCCTGTCAGCCTGCCTGTCAGCCTGCCTGTCTGTCTGCCTGTCTGTCTGTCTGTCT